>NC_092816.1:138318315-138330815 GCF_023375885.2 Dermacentor andersoni | reverse complement strand
AACGAAAGTGAATAGAAGGGTTCGAAAACGTTACATGCCAGTTCTCGCTGTTTTCAGAAAAAAAAAAAAACAGAAAGAAAAAGAAGCTTTGATCACACACGAAGTTTATATCTTGAGAAACAGGGAGGATTGCGAGGAGCGATATGCGGGCAAATATTTACGTGTCTGTCGTCTAGGCATTAAACGAAAATTGCTAAAGCTTAGTTCTCGGCCTGTTTAAAGGCGTTATACTAAACGCTTCAAAAGTTTCTCCGGTTTCCTGAGAGGACCGAAATCGGTAGAGATTTGATATTTTGAAGAAAGGAAAGCCACTTTACGAGTGACTTGTTTCGATAGTTTGAGACATGCACGGTAATCTGCTCTGAAAATATTTAGTCAACTCTCATTTTCTGTCAAGTTTTATGCTAATTACAAAGCATTAGTTGGTTTTACCTGGTCTCATACGGATACTATGAATGGCAGGGTGTTCATATTTCGTTGAAGCATGAAGAACGTTGCTATTGATCAGCGATAACTATTTACTCTGTATAGGTTAATTAGATCTTTCCTACAAGGTCGCTCATTCAAGCATTCCGTACTGTCATCATTCCATTATTTGCAATGTTTCTCATGTTCCTCGTTTCTCAGGGGGAGAGGTACACTATGGGGAATGGTCTCGCGAACTAAAATGTGTGTGGACGGATTACTGCCCTTGCGAAAATTTCTTCACAGTTCTGAAATGCCTCATGTGCGGGTAATGTCTTACACGTGGCAATCAGAATCAGAATCAGAAGTTGTTATTGGAAGTTTGATCACATTACTAGTATTTAGTATGCAGAAGGGCATTCATCTATGGGCAATGTTTCAAAGTATGTGACACAATTGCAGGCAACTGGAACTCTTACTGCAACTAGTCGAAAGAAACAACTTCGCTCGAAATTTGATTGTAATTCTGCGAGGTTGCACAGATCTGCTGTCTTTTGTTCGAGCAGTGTGCTTCCATTGAGTTACAGCAAAAAAGATGTTGCGAGATTTAGTCGTTTATTGAAAAACTGCTGCTTTTATTTCGCATTTTTATATTCTGCATCGCCAAGAAGCTGTTCGCAGGCGTCATTATATTCGGCATGGGGAAGCATAAGATATATGCAATATTACAAGCTTATACGTCGCTCGACAACGACATGACTTGATGATCACACCCTTTCATGACATTAATTGTTTTAAGTATTCGTCTTTTCTAGAACAATAACCGACGGGTACCCACTGCTTAAAGAATGTACAGTCGAGCTTCTCTGCAACGAAATGACCTGTATAACGAAGGAATCGTGCAGCCGCGATTCTAGTGTGAGCTGTGTGATGCGCGACTTTTACAACGAAGTAACCTTTATAAAGACGATTTTGAAGGAGCCAAGCACTACGCTATATATGCGTTCGATTGTAGCTTTAGAAAGTACCGGCTTATTTTGCCTCTCGCTTCAACTGAGCTCTTTTGCAATCGTTATTGCCTGTATGTTCTTCTACACATTGCTTTGGTTCCAAATGTTCGTTTTACCCTGTTACTGCGCGCTTGCTAGTTTAGTATTTATATTTTCAAGATAACCGTTTCTTTATTTTCATATATTGTACTGCTTTAAACTGTTGTTATGCCTCAATTGTATTCTTCAACTCTCTGCCCAACATTGTGATTTCTTTTTCTGCTTTATTGCGAAAACTCCCTGCAAGAACCCCAATATTGATAAAGGTAGAGGTATTTTTAAATAAATAAATAAATAAGGCTATGCATGATCGGAATGTGCAGATTTATTGAACAGCGCATTTTCATCTGTATTTACACAGGAAGACACCACATCATCACCATCCCTTGACAATCTCATTAACATATCAATGCCAGAAATAATTGTTGGCGAAGCAGCTATTTTTTCTTTAATAAATAAACTTAAAGTTTCTTCCGCATCTGATCACACTGGCAATAATAATAAAGTGTTAAAACATTTGTCACCTAGTTTATCACCTATATTGCGTGCACTCTTCTCGCAGTCTTTATCAACTAACACTATTCCGCACGACTGGAAAGTGGCAAAAGTCATACCCATTTTTAAGTCCGGAGACCTAACTCACCCATTAAATTACCGCCCCATCTCCTTTACTAGTATTATTTGTCAATTACTTCAACACATCTTGTATACTGAAATCATTAACTACTTAGGCGACCACAAAATTATTGTTGATTACCAACATGGCTTTCGTCGTGGTTATTCATGCGAAACACAGTTAGCCGGCTTTTTACATGACTTGCATTCATACCTAGACCTAGGGTTTCAAGTTGATGCTATCTTCCTGGATATCTCAAAAGCTTTCGATTAAATTAAATTATGGGGTTCTACGTGCCAAAACCACTTTCTGATTATGAGGCACGCCGTAGTGGGGGACTCCGGAAATTTCGACCACCTGGGGTTCTTTAACGTGCACCTAAATCTAAGTACACGGGTGTTTTCACATTTCGCCCCCATCGAAATGCGGCCGCCGTGGCCGGCATTCGTTCCCGCGACCTTGTGCTCAGCAGCCTAACACCATAGCCACTGAGCAACCACGGCGGGTCAAGCTTTCGATCGCGTTGCTCACGATAGACTAGTACTGAAGCTGATGAACCTTAAAATACACCCAACCGTTATTGGATGGATTAAGGATTTCCTTTCATCCAGAGTACAATACGCGTCCGTTAACAACAGTGATTCCTCTTCTACCAAAGTAACCTCCGGTGTTCCGCAGGGCAGCGTTCTTGGCCCTTTACTTCTTTTAATCTATATTATTCACCTGCCTAATTGTGTGTCTTCCCACATCAGACTTTTTGCCGATGACTGCGTAATATATCGATTAATTTCATGCGACAATGACAAAGATATTCTTCAAACCGATCTTAACGCTATTAACACATTGTGTTCAACTTGGTTGATGACTCTTAATACAGCTAAAATGAAGTTATCATTTACTAGGCGCAACCACCGTATTCCAACATCGTACGTAATATATAACAGCATAATTGAACTTACAACTTCATATAAGTACCTTGGTGTTCACTTACAGTCTGATCTAACGCGGCATCATCACATCCGCCTGACGTTGGCATCAGCTAACCGCTCATTAGGCCTCCTCAAACCCAACCTTAAGCATGCTCCAGCTAAACCACGCAGACTAGCATACATCACATTATTACGCCCAAAAATCGAGTGTGCACCAGCTATCTGGGATCCTTGTCAAACATATATCACCCAAGAAATCGTATCACTGCAAAACCGCGCGGCCCGTTTCATTTTTTCTGATTATTCACCCTATACTAGCATATCAGCACTAAAAGCTCGCGCTGAGCTTGACGACTTATCTCATCGCCGCAGAATTGCCCGCCTCTCGCTGCTGCACAAACTTTATCATCATCTGCACCTTCACCGTATCTTCGAACCAGCGACAGCCTTCTTTCCACGCACAGACCATATCTTCAAGATAAAACGCATAAGTTGTCTCTAAGCTAAATATGCTAACTCCTTCGTTCCCCGAACAATTGTTGCACGGAATAACCTACCATCCCACATTGCTACTCAAACCGGTTTCGCAACCTTTCAGGAACTTTTACGCAATAGTTACGTGTAAATATCCACCATGTACTGTTTTAACGTTTCTTCATACGTTGTTCAGTGTATATATTGTTTTGATCATTTGTTTTACCGTTCTGCGTGTATATTGTACAAGTGTATTCATATCTCATTAATTTGTTAGGGTGACAACTGACGCACTTAAGAGCAACACCTCGTTTTACTTCTTTTACATTGTGCCTATTTAATACCCTTAATTTGTTTTCTCAGACAGTTTTGTATTTTCTATCTGGTTTTCACTTGACTAATCTATTTGTGTAGTTTGCTAGACATCCTACCTTTGTATAACTTTTGTGTTTTTTGTAAAACATTTCTACAACTTTTGTGCATTTTAGTTTTTATTTTTCGTAACGCGCAAAGCTCGCATTCTTTCATCTATCCGTTCCCCCTATGTAATACCCCTTCGGGGGCCTTTAGGAGTATTATGAAATAAAAATAAAATAAATTAATGATCGACCGAAGGACGTTGTACATTAAGCGGTGAACGCGAATACTGTCTTTCGTGAGCTATTTAGTATTGTTCCTGACTTCTCCTAATTTCATACTGCACACAGCCTGGACGACGCCTAGGTCGGTATGTGAGCTCGAACTCTGGTGTCTAAGATGTCGTAAAAGTAAATTATATTTACTAGAGCGAAATGTTGCGCAGAAGTAATCCGACCAAATTATACCTATGATGGATATACACCAATTTTTCAACAATGTGGCGCGGCTTCGTTGATATAACGTGATAGTTAAAGTTGCCGCCTTCTTTTAAAAAAAAAACTTAGTCTTGTGCCTACTTTACAAGTAACTTACCTCAAGACTAGAGAAATATTTTACTTTTACGCTCACAGGTAAAGAGCTTGTGTTTTAATATCACATGCGTTTTCCGCCCACTTAGCAATCTCCGTAAATCGAGTAATCTTAGCAAAATCAAGGAAATTGCGAAGATTACTAAAAGGTAAAAAAGGCACCAGATACTCAAGAACAAGCCTTCTTACCAATAAATACTGCCAAGCCATTCAATCTTTTTTTTTTTCGTTTTCATGATCTTGGCGGCAATGTTGCCAGCCGCTACGCTGAGGAAAGAACGGTACTCCCTACTGTTCTCACCCCACATTTCGCTGTCAGCCTCGTGCCCGTCGTAGAACTGCGTGGGGTAGCGGAACCCAATGTCCGTGCCATTTTTTCCTGGGTTGTCGCTCTCGAAGTAGTGCAGTGTGTACGTCAGTCCCGCGTCAACGTGGTAGCCGAAGTGCACGCACGCGGCGAAGTACACGGTAGAACAGGTGCTCACCAGGCTGGACTCGTCTGTGAACGCCTTCCGATCTGCGCCGGCGCGGTGTGACGTGAAAGCGGTAATCGTTGGGACTAAGGTGGCATTCTTACCGGCGACTGGTAAAGGTCCGCGACTGGTTACTGAGGAGCTGTTCATCATCATCATCATCATCATCATCATCATCATCATCATCATCATCATCATCAGCCTGGTTATGCCCACTGCAGGGCAAAGGCCTCTCCCATACTTCTCCAACTACCCCGGTCATGTACTAATTGTGGCCATGTTGTTCCTGCAAACTTCTTAATCTCATCCGCCCACCTAACATTCTGCCGCCCTCTACTACGCTTTCCTTCCCTTGGAATCCATTCCGTAACTCTTAATGACCATCGGTTATCTTCCCTCCGCATTACGTGTCCTGCCCATGCCCATTTCTTTTTCTTGATTTCAACTAAGATATCATTAACTCGCGTTTGTTCCCTCACCCGATCTGCTCTTTTCTTATCCCTTAACGTTACACCTATCATTCTTCTTTCCATAGCTCGTTGCGTCTTCCTCAATTTAAGTAGAACCCTTTTCGTAAGCCTCCAGGTTTCTGCCCCGTACGTGAGTACTGGTAAGACACAGCTGTTATAAACTTTTCTCTTGAGGGATAATGGCAACCTGCTGTTCATGATCTGAGAATGCCTGCCAAACGCACCTCAGCCCATTCTTATTCTTCTGATTATTTCAGTCTCATGATCCGGATCCGCAGTCACTACTTGTCCTAAGTAGATGTATTCCCTTACCACTTCCAGTGCCTCACTACCTATTGTAAACTGCTGTTCCCTTCCGAGACTGTTAAACATTACTTTAGTTTTCTGCAGATTAATTTTTAGACCCACCCTTCGGCTTTGCCTCTCCAGGTCAGTGAGCATGCATTGCAGTTGGTCCCCTAAGTTACTAAGCAAGGCAATAAGCGAATCGCAAGTTACTAAGGTATTCTCCATTAACTCTTATCCCCAATTCTTCCCAATCCAGGTCTCTGAATACCTCCTGTAAACACGCTGTGAATAGCATCGGAGAGATCGTATCTCCCTGCCTGACGCCTTTCTTTATTGGGATTTTGTTGCTTTCTTTATGAAGGACTACCATGGCTGTGGAGCCGCTATAGAAATCTTTCAGTATTTTTACATACGGCTCGTCTACACTCTGATTCCGCAATGCCTCCATGACTGCTGAGGTTTCGACTGAATCAAACGCTTTCTCGTAATCAATGAAAGCTATATATAAAGGTTGGTTATATTCCGCACATTTTTCTATCATCTGATTGATAGTGTGAATATGGTCTATTGTTGAGTAGCCTTTACGGAATCCTGCCTGGTCCTTTGGTTGACGTAAGTCTAAGGTGTTCCTGATTCTATTTGCAATTACCTTAGTTAATACTTTGTAGGCAACGGACAGTAAACTGATCGGTCTATAATTTTTCAAGTCTTTGGCGTCCCCTTTCTTATGGATTAGGATTATGTTAGCGTTTTTCCAAGATTCCGGTACGCTCGAAGTCCTGAGGCATTGCGTATACAGGGTGGCTAGTTTCTCTAGAACAATCTGCCCACCGTCCTTCAACAAATCTGCTGTTACCTGATCCTCCCCAGCTGCCTTCCCCCTTTGCATAGCTCCCAAGGCTTTCTTTACTTCTTGCGGTGTTACCTGTGGGATTTCGAATTCCTCTAGACTATTCTCTTCCATGATCGTCGTGGGTGTGACTGGTACTGTATAAATCTCTATAGAACTCCTCAGCCACTTGAACTATCTCAACCATATTAGTAAGGATATTGCCAGCTTTGTCTCTTAACGCATACATCTGATTCTTGCCAATACCTAGTTTCTTCTTCACTGCTTTTAGGCTTCCTGCGTTCCTGAGAGCATGTTCAATTCTATCCATGTTATACTTCCTTATGTCATTTGTCTTACGCTTGTTGCTTAACTTCGAAAGTTCTGCCAGTTCTATTCTAGCTGTAGGGTTAGAGGCTTTCATACATTGGCGTTTCTTGATCAGATCTTTCGTCTCCTGCGATAGCTTACTGGTATCCTGTCTAACGGAGTTACCACCGACTTCTATTGCAGACTCCTTAATGATGCCCACAAGATTGTCGTTCATTGCTTCAACACTAAGGTCCTCTTCCTGAGTCGAAGCCGAATACCTGTTCTGTAGCTTGATCTGGAATTCCTCTATTTTCCCTCTTACCGCTAACTCATTGATCGGCTTCTTATGTACCAGTTTCTTCCATTCCCTCCTCAGGTCTAGGCTAATTCGACTTCTTACCATCCTATGGTCACTGCAGCGCACCTTGCCGAGCACGAATACACCTTGTATGATGCCAGGGTTCGCGCAGAGTATGAAGTCGATTTCATTTCTAGTTTCGCCGTTCGGGCTCCTCCACGTCCATTTTCGGCTATCTCGCTTGCGGAAGAAGGTATTCATTATCCGCATATTATTCTGTTCCGCAAACTCTACTAATAACTCTCCCCTGCTATTCCTAGTGCCTATGCCATATTCCCCCCCTGCCTTGTCTCCAGCCTGCTTCTTGCCTACCTTGGCATTGAAGTCGCCCATCAGTATACTGTATTTTGTTTTGACTTTACCCATCCCCGATTCTACGTCTTCATAGAAGCTTTCGACTTCCTGGTCATCATGACTGGATGTAGGGGCGTAGACCTGTATAACCTTCATTTTGTACCTCTTATTAAGTTTCACAACAAGGCCTGCCACCCTCTCGTTAATGCTGTAGAATTCCTGTATGTTACCAGCTATGTTCTTATTAATCAGGAATCCGACTCCTAGTTCCCGTCTCTCCGCTAAGCCCCGGTAGCACAGGACGTGCCCGCTTTTTAGCACTGTATATGCTTCTTTTGGCCTCCTAACTTCACTGAGCCCTATTATATCCCATTTACTGCCCTCTAATTCCTCCAATAGCACTGCTAGACTCGCCTCACTAGATAACGTTCTAGCGTTAAACGTTGCCAGGTTCATATTCCAATGGCGGCCTGTCCGGCGACCCATTTTCGCACTGGCGACCACGACCTACCCGTCCACACGGCGAAATTTCGTGCGGTTGCTGCTGATCAGGTATATACTCGCACAAACATGGCCACGTAAAAAAAAAAGAACTATCAGCGTATTTTGATGTGCTTCTCTCGCGTCGCTAATTGGTTCAGCAGCTTTTTGAATCCAGTTGCGAAACTGAAGAACCAGTCAGTGAACGACTTCAAGAAATTGGTCGCTTTTCGGCCAAAGCGAGATCTCCACCAACCTAGTCGCGCGAGCTCTTTCAGTCGCCTGTGTGAACGCCGCTTATCCAAGCGCAACGACCACTCGCGACCTCTCGGGCCACAGTGAACGGCATGGTGACAAGTGTCATGCTTCGAAGTTATGCATGCAATCGGAATTACTAGTTTGAGAAATGGCTGTATAGCTTGGCGGGATCGCAAACACAAGTGTAGCGAACTTTAACCATTTCGACTGTCCGAGTTCCCGCTTACGGAACACTTTTGCGTAACCACCTAATCAGAGTACTAATCAGTGTTTTATGCTCAATGTGGTAGCGAGAAACTATTTTTTTTAATAAGGAAGTAGGAAGCGAGATGAGAACAGAAGCATAACATACACGAGCGGTGGAGCGTCAAGTCACAAACGAGCAGTGACATCATAAAATAATAACCTTACACAGAGGCCGGTAAAATTTCTTTCTTTCTTTCCATTGCTAAAAATACAATGGCGGGGGCTAAGATAAAAGCTGCAGTGAGGCAGCTTGAGGTGCCCTTAGCCCTCGTGTTACATGGTGGCAGTGGGTCGCGCAATCAACCGTCAAAATTGGGAAGTGCCATATGTGTACAACATGTAAACTGTTTAATTGTGGATAATATTAACGTGCTTGCACCAGTCTCGGAGAAAAATTTTTTTTTTCCTAAATTAAACGTTAACTTCTGAGGCCGCCGTAAGGGAGTCCGGAATAATTCTGCCCACCTGGGGTTCATTAACGCGCACCCAGTGTACAGCACGCGGGGATTTCGCATTCTGCCCCGACCGAAATGAGGCCGCCGCCGGCAGGATCGAACCCGCAACTTCGTGCTCAGCAGCGCAACGCCTTACATCCGCCTGAGCTATTTGCGGCTGTTCAAAATTTTGTGTTTTTTCTACCATCGTCTCTCGCCCCCGGGGTGATATAGCAAAGCTTCTCGACTAACTACACTAACCAAGCAATCAGGCCTCAGGGCAGGTTGACAATTTCATAGCCGCAGAGCTTGTATTATACAGACTATACAGGACAGTTTTGCACAGGGCAGTGTTGGGCTACACTATAGCACGCCGCCATCACAGTCGCATTGGTAGAACCTGAAATGTGGTCCTAGTAAGCACGTCTAGAGCTAACATTGTGTTTTGCTTGGACTCCACAAGATCAGGCTGGCAGTGGAAACTTCAGCAACGGCGAATCGCACACAAGCCAACATAATATACTTAACATGAACATTTTCTTTGTGTTTTCGAGGAGCTTTAGAAAACCTCAAGCCTAATACAACTGACATTGTTGGCCTGATTCCATATGGATTCTGTGCAAATCTTTAAATATTATTTCGAACTTGAACTTTATGGGGATCAGTTAGAAATAACGATTGATACTTCTGTTGTACACGGTGTCGGCACCTGCCTGCTTATTGGGGTAGTGAACTTATTGCAACTGTATTCAGTAAACACTACAACAAAGCGGTATCGAATTTATCAGCTTAATTTGTATGCTTTACTGCAACAGTATTTTTGCGCATCAATAATACTTTAGTGCTTATTATCCCATGCTATTCATTTAATGCACAGTTTTATTTGGTACGTTATCATGAAAGGTATTGGCGCATGGATTGCCTTTCCGAAGTGGGCAATCTTATTGTTTACCTTGATCAACTTTAATACTACTTTCCTGTTTAGTTGTTTGTTTGCTTGTTCGCTTATTTGTTTGTCTTGCATCGCGTAAGTCCTGACTGCCCATAGTGTCCATGCTCTAAATCTACGACGCCATTTGTAACAAGATATTTAGCAGTCAGTGAAGGTTTACTGCGACATCATCCATAGAGTTTAACAAGCATACCTTCAGAAACCTGAGTAGGACCATCCTTCAGTGGTGCAGCTACGTTGTGACTTGTAATCTCGTGACAGGCTAATTTAGCATGCCTCTCACGAGATGCTCACTTTCGGCTCATTTAAAGATTATTTGCTCTTAGACTTGACTCACAAAGGCTATCTTGGCTTCGAAATTTTTTGACGTTTTGTAGGCTGTTAACAGTAGCAAATTCTTCGTCTTCTCTTTCTGATGTGGCTTCTCACGTGCCACAAGGCAGTGTTTTGAGTGCTCTGCTTTTTTTTAATTTACATTAATGACTTACCCCCTAACATTTCCTTCTGCATGCGACTATTTGCCGATGATTACATTATAGATAAAGCTATTAAAAGTGCTGATGACCACATCTGCTTTCAAAATAATCTTAACCAAATCCATTCCTCGTGTCGAAATGGGATAATGACCCTCAACTCGTCAAAGTGCAAAATAGTTTCCTTTTCTCGTAAACAATCAAATTCAAACTTTTCCTACTCAATAAACAACTCTCCAGTGGCTAATATAAGTATTTGGGCTTAAATCTCATGTCTAATCTTTCATGGAAAACCCATATCACTAGCATATGCGCTAAAGCATCTCAAACACTGGGTTATTTACGTCGAAACCTACGTCACTCACCTGCTAGTACACGAAAATTAGCTTATGTAACCTTCGTCTGTCCGCAGTTTGAATTCACTTCATCAATCTGGTCCCCTCATCAAGATTACCTAATTTCAATGTTAGAAGCAGTAAAGACCAGAGCCGCCAGATTCATTTAATCTAACTACGACCGGTACTCTAGTGTCACTCGAATTAAAGCAGACATCTCCCTTCGAGCATCATGTACCCTTAGAACAATCACATTGTTATGTCTGATACGCAGATGTATTCACGGCCCAATGCAACATAAATTACTCCTTGTGACCCCACTACGTACTTCCAGGCGTTTTCATAATCGTCTCAGCCTCAAGCGAATGTTTGGTAGAACCAAAGCTCTTAATTCCTCAGCGTTGCCACAAGCCATTGCACTCTAGAAGAATCTTTCTGATAGCCTTCTCTCCATCACTAGTCGCGAAACATTTCGCAAAAATTTGTACACAACCTTCTTGTAAAGTTGTGTGTTAAGTATAGTCTAGAATTTTTATAGTCATGAACAACGTCAATCGGTTCTTGTTTGCGCTTTATGTAGCTTTGTTGCACTTCCTCCCTCATCATTTAATGTCCACCTGTGGTGTATTTATAAATAAATTATAAAAACTTTTAGTGGTGTTAATAGGCCTCTGGCCATCAAGTGCAGCCGTTTTCTATTTGTGTTAGGACATTGTGTATTTCTTCACAGTCGTTTGTATATCTCGGTTATTTCCAGGCTGTCTTCCAGTGGTTTCACTCAAGATACAGCTACATATTTCGCCAATAAACTTTTCTTTTAGTGAGATGTATTGCTATGCTGCTTTTTATCACATCGCTGTGCTACTCTATGGGTAATTGCATAACAAAACGTAAGACAACTATGTTTTCCAGAAAAAACATTTAGGCACTATACTAAGCTCACACGCATAAAGAATTCCGAGCACTTTAGGACAGATGTCTGTAACGACGCTGAAGCTTATCCGTGTTTAAAGGTCGTACATCGTGCCTTGCTTTTACTTTTCACTTAATGAAAATACTAAATTCTGGAGATTTACGTGTGGGAACAATTCTCTGATTATCAGGCATGCTGCAGTGGGCGACTCCGCAATGATTTTGAACATATGGAGTTCCTTAACGTACACCTAAATCCAAGTACGGAAGCGTTTCTGCATTTCGCCCACACCAAAATTGGGCCGCGGCGGCCGTAATCGAAACCACGACCTCGAGCTTGATTTTCCCTCAGAAAATGTGTTTCTGCTAAATGTAAGCGTGCTCATTATCCACGTACTCGTTATCAATCTTACATCTCACTCGCATGATTTGCATCTCGACAAGTACAGTACATTCGGCTGCTGATAATGCTGCCGTATTTGCTCACACCGTTTCCTCGTTTAGCCTTTCACGACATGTCGGTTATACAGTTATGGTTCTGCGGTCACTATGCCCTAGGTGCGACGAGTTGCGTCAGCTTTTTAAGGGCATCTTGTAAAACCTTAAGTTTACGCATTATGCGCAATCATTGCTTTCCGAAAAATCTTGCGAGTGTAAGCGATCGAAAGGGCAGCAAAAACGATTTGCTTCGCTTGAATAGTGCTTGAATAAACTCATTCAAGCATTTGCTTCAATGTAAATTTAACGTTCTGTTTCCATTTCTAAAGTGAGATATAAATATTGCAATGCACGTTAGTTTACAAACTGCAAAAAAAAATCACCGACGATTACGATACTCTCTAATGTGAATTTTTAGCGCAGCTCCACACGTGTTTTCATTTCGCGGTATACTGGCTGGCGCGGGCGATCTGTTTCGTGCGGCCCGTTGTAAACGGAGCGATGTGTGGCGCGACTGCTTCGCTAATG